>NW_026636322.1:0-2260 GCF_028554395.1 Pezoporus wallicus | reverse complement strand
CCCCATATAACCCCATCTATGTCCCCCCCCATAGCTCCACCACCGCTACGGCCCCAACCTGGACTCTCTCCCCGCCGGCACCCACCTGGGGCTCCTGGTGGACGGCTCCGGGCGGCTCCACCTCTACGTGAACGGGCGAGACCAAGGCGCAGCCGCGGGGGGGGTGCCGGCCCCTTGCTACGTCCTGCTCGACCTCTATGGGCAGTGCCAGCAGGTACCGGGAGCCATAGGGAGCAATGGGAGCCATAGGGAGCAATGGGAGCTATAGGGAGCAATGGGAGCCATAGGGAGCAATGGGAGCCATAGGGAGCAATGGGAGCCATAGGGAGCAATGGGAGCCATAGGGAGCAATGGGAGCTATAGGGAGCAATGGGAGCTATAGGGAGCAATGGGGACCTATAGGGAGCAATGGGAGCCATAGGGAGCAATGGGAGCCATAGGGAGCAATGGGAGCCATAGGGAGCAATGGGAGCCATAGGGAGCAATGGGAGCCCATAGGGAGCAATGGGAGCCATAGGGAGCAATGGGAGCCATAGTGAGCAATGGGGACCTATAGGGAGCAATGGGGACCTATAGGGAGCAATGGGAGCCATAGGGAGCAATGGGAGCCATAGGGAGCAATGGGGACCTATAGGGAGCAATGGGGACCTATAGGGAGCAATGGGAGCCATAGGGAGCAATGGGAGCCATAGGGAGCAATGGGGACCTATAGGGAGCAATGGGAGCCATAGGGAGCAATGGGGGCCATAGGGAGCAATGGGGACCTATAGGGAGCAATGGGAGCCATAGGGAGCAATGGGAGCCATAGGGAGCAATGGGAGCCATAGGGAGCAATGGGAGCCCATAGGGAGCAATGGGAGCCATAGGGAGCAATGGGAGCCATAGGGAGCAATGGGAGCCATAGGGAGCAATGGGGACCTATAGGGAGCAATGGGAGCCCATAGGGAGCAATGGGGGCTATAGGGGGCAATGGGAGCCCATAGGGAGCAATGGGGGCTATAGGGGGCAATGGGAGCCCATAGGGAGCAATGGGGGCAATGGGAGCCATAGGGGGCAATGGGAGCCATAGGGAGCAATGGGAGCCATAGGGAGCAATGGGGGCTATAGGGGGCAATGGGAGCCATAGGGGGCAATGGGGGCTATAGGGGGTGATGGGAGCCCATAGGGAGCAATGGGACCAATAGGGAGCAATGGGACCCATAGGGATCAATGGGAGCCTTAGGGAGCAATGGGAGCCATAGGGGCAATGGGACCCATAGGGAGCAATGGGAGCCATAGGGGGCAATGGGAGCCATAGGGAGCAATGCGGGGCTATAGGGGGCAATGGGAGCCCATAGGGAGCAATGGGACCCATAGGGGGTGATGGGGACCCATAATGGGTGATGGGGACCCATAGGGATCAATGGGTCCCATAGGGAGCAATGGGAGCCATAGGGAGCAATGGGAGCCATAGGGGGTGATGGGGACCCATAGGGATCAATGGGACCCATAGGGATCAATGGGACCCATAGGTAGCAATTGGAACCATAGGAATCAATGAGACCCATAGGGAGCAATGGGACCCATAGGGATCAATGGGACCCATAGGGATGAATGGGACCTATAGGGAGCAATGGGGACCCATAGGGATCAATGGGACCCATAGGGATGAATGGGACCTATAGGGAGCAATGGGGACCCATAGGGATCAATGGGACCCATAGGGATGAATGGGACCTATAGGGAGCAATGGGGACCCATAGGGATCAATGGGACCCATAGGGATCAATGGGACCCATAGGGGGTGATGGGGACCCATAGGGGGTGATGGGGACCCATAGGGATCAATGGGACCCATAGGGGGTGATGGGGACCCATAGGGGTGATGGGGACCCATAGGGGGTGATGGGGACCCATAGGGAGCAATGGGACCCATAGGTATCAATGGCAGCCCCATAGGGATCAATGGCAGCCCCATAGGGATCAATGGCAACCCCATAGCGGTCAATGGGGCCCCCCCATGGATCCCATAGGGGCCCTGGGACCCCATTGGCCCCATTGCTGCCCCCCAGGTCACGATCGTGTCGGACACTGATGGGGGCCCCAGTGGGGACCCCCGAGCCCAGGGGGACGTGGAGAAAGCCGTTGTGGTGGTTGGTGAGTGTGGGGCAGCCCCACAGCTGTGGGGCAGGGGGGTTCTATGGGGCTGGGGGGGTCAGACCCACATCTGTGGGCTGGGGGGGTTCTATGGGGCAGGAGGGTAACAGCTATGGGGTGGGGG
>NW_026636321.1:0-2260 GCF_028554395.1 Pezoporus wallicus | reverse complement strand
TCCAAGGCACCCAAAGGACCCTCCTGAGACCCCAATACCCCCCCCCCAGAGGCATCCAAGCTACCCCCAAGGACCCCAATAGTGCTTCAGAAGCCATTGGGGACCCCAGGAGGCTCAATGGGGACCCCAATAACGCTTTAGAAGCCATTGGGGACCCCTGGAGGCTCAATGGGGACCCCAATAACGCTTCAGAAGCCATTGGGGACCCCTGCAGGCTCAATAGGGACCCCAATAACGCTTTAGAAGCCACTGGGGCTCCCAGGAGGCTCAATGGGGACCCCAATAACGCTTCAGAAGCCATTGGGGACCCCTGGAGGCTCAATGGGGACCCCAATAACGCTTTAGAAGCCATTGGGGACCCCTGCAGGCTCAATGGGGACCCCAATAACGCTTTAGAAGCCATTGGGGACCCCTGGAGGCTCAATGGGGACCCCAATAACGCTTTAGAAGCCATTGGGGACCCCTGGAGGCTCAATGGGGACCCCCAAGGACCCCAATAACGCTTTAGAAGCCATTGGGGACCCCTGGAGGCTCAATGGGGACCCCAATAACGCTTCAGACACCATTGGGGACCCCTCGAGGCTCAATGGGGACCCCCAAGGACCCCAATAACGCTTTAGAAGCCATTGGGGACCCCTGCAGGCTCAATGGGGACCCCAATAGCGCTTTAGAAGCCATTGGGGACGCCTGGAGACTCAATGGGGACCCCAATAACGCTTTAGAAACCATTGGGGACCCCTGGAGACTCAATGGGGACCCCAATAACGCTTTAGAAGCCATTGGGGACCCCTGGAGACTCAATGGGGACCCCAATAACGCTTTAGAAACCATTGGGGACCCCTGGAGGCTCAATGGGGACCCCAATAACGCTTTAGAAGCCATTGGGGACCCCTGGAGGCTCATTGGGGACCCCAATAACGCTTTAGAAGCCATTGGGGACCCCAGGAGGCTCAATGGGGACCCCAAAAACGCTTTAGAAGCCATTGGGGAACCCTGGAGGCTCAATGGGGACCCCAATAACACTTTAGAAGCCATTGGGGAACCCTGGAGCCTCAATGGGGACCCCAATAACGCTTTAGAAGCCACTGGGGACCCCTGGAGGCTCAATGGGGACCCCAAAAACGCTTCAGAAGCCATTGGGGACCCCTGGAGGCTCAATGGGGACCCCAATAACGCTTTAGAAGCCATTGGGGACCCCTGGAGGCTCAATGGGGACCCCAGTAACGCTTTAGAAGCCATTGGGGACCCCTGCAGGCTCAATGGGGAACCCCATAACGCTTTAGAAGCCATTGGGGACCCCTGGAGGATCAATGGGGACCCCAATAACGCTTTAGAAGCCATTGGGCACCCCTGGAGGCTCAATGGGGACCCCAATAACGATTCAGACACCATTGGGGACCCCTGCAGGCTCAATGGGGACCCCAATAACGCTTTGGAAGCCATTGGGGACCCCTGCAGGCTCAATGGGGACCCCAATAACGCTTTAGAAGCCATTGGGGACCCCTGGAGGCTCAATGGGGACCCCAATAACGCTTTAGAAGCCATTTGGGACCCCTGGAGGCTCAATGGGGACCCCAACAACACTTTAGAAGCCATTGGGGACCCCTGGAGGCTCAATGGGGACCCCAATAACGCTTCAGACGCCATTGGGGACCCCTCGAGGCTCAATGGGGACCCCAATAACGCTTTAGAAGCCATTGGGGACCCCTGGAGGCTCAATGGGGACCCCAACAACACTTTAGAAGCCATTGGGGACCCCTGGAGGCTCAATGGGGACCCCAATAACGCTTCAGACGCCACTGCCCCCCCAGGAGGCTCAAAGGGGACCCCCAAACCCCTCCAGGGCACCCCAAAGCCCCCTGAGGACCCCCTCAAGGCCGCATCTTCCCTCTCCCCCCCCCCCATCCTATGGGGGGCGCTCTCCCCCCCCCACGGGGCCTCTCTGTCTCCCGCTCTCGCTGCCTCGCCGCCATTTCCCTTCCTTTCCCCCCCTTTCCCCCCCCCCCCCCAGCCGCGTTCCCGTTCCCCCCGTTCCCTTTCCCCTTCCACCCCCCCCCTCCCTCCCCGTCCATCCGGTACCATCTCATCGGGGCTGAGGATCCCGAACTGCACCCGCTTGATGGTGCGCAGCGGGCAGGCGCTGTCTCCGGACGGCGGCCCGCCGTGCATGGCGCCGGCCCGAGCGCGGCCCTTCGCGGCCGCTTCAGCTCCCGAACGCTGCTTCAAGCGCTGCCCCACACCGCGACGGAGCCGCCCCACA
>NW_026636320.1:0-2274 GCF_028554395.1 Pezoporus wallicus | reverse complement strand
TCCATGGGGTCTGTGGGTGTCTATGGGGTCTGTGGGTGTCTATGGGTGTCTAAGGGGGTCTCTGATGTCTATGGGGTCTATGGGTGTCTATGGGTCTCCATGGGGTCTATGGGGGTCTAAAGGGGTCTCTAATGTCTAGGGGGTCTATGGGGGTCTATGGGGGTCTAAGGGGGTCTCTGACATCTATGGGGCCTCTGGGTGTCTATGGGTCTCTATGGGGTCTATGGGTCTCCATGGGGTCTATGGGTGTCTATGGGGTCTATGGGGGTCTATGGGTGTCTGAGGGGGTCTATGAAGTCTATGGGGTCTGTCGGTCTCTATGGGGTCTATGGGGGTCTATGGGTGTCTAAGGGGGTCTCTTATGTCTATGGGGTCTATGGGTGTCTATGGGTCTCCATGGGGTCTATGGGGGTCTATGGGTGTCTATGGGTCTCCATGGGGTCTATGGGGGTCTAAAGGGGTCTATGAGGTCTCCGGGGTCTATGGGTGTCTATGGGGGTCTAAAGGGGTCTCTGATGTCTAGGGGGTCTGTGGGTGTCTATGGGTCTCTATGGGGTCTATGGGTGTCTCTGGGGGTCTAAGGGGGTCTATGAGGTCTACAGGGTCTATGGGTGTCTATGGGGTCTGTGGGTGTCTATGGGGGTCTCTGATGTCTATGGGGTCTGTGGGTGTCCATGGGTCTCTATGGGGTCTATGGGGTTCTAAAGGGGTCTATGAGGTCTACAGGGTCTATGGGTGTCAATGGGGTCTGTGGGTGTCTATGGGGGTCTCTGACATCTATGGGGTCTATGGGTGTCTATGGGGTCTATAGAGTCTATGATGTCTGTGGGTGTCTGTGGCTATGGGGTCTATGGGTCTCTATGGGGTCTATGGGGGTCTAAGGGGGTCTATGGAGTCTATGCTATCTATGGGTGTCTGTGGCTGTCTATGGGGTCTATTGGTTTCTATGGGGTCTATAGGTCTCTATAGTGTCTATGGGGTCTATGGGTCTCTACGGGTCTCTATAGTGTCTATGGGGTCTATGGGTCTCTATGGCTCTCTATAGTGTCTATGGGGTCTATGGATCTCTATGGGTCTCTATAGTGTCTATAGGGTCTATGGGTCTCTATGGCTCTCTATAGTGTCTATGGGGTCTATGGATCTCTATGGGTCTCTATAGTGTCTATAGGGTCTATGGGTCTCTATGGGTCTCTATAGTGTCTATGGGGTCTATGGGTCTCTATAGTGTCTATGGGGTCTCTGGGTCTCTCTGGGTCTCTCTGGGTCTCTCTGGGGTCTATGGGTCTCTATGGGTCTCTATAGTGTCTATGGGGTCTCTGGGTCTCTATGGGTCTCTATGGGGTCTATGGGTCTCTATAGTGTCTATGGGGTCTATGGGTCTCTACGGGTCTCTATGGGTCTCTATGGGGTCTATCGGTCTCTATGGGTCTCTATGGGGTCTCTATGGGTCTCTATGGGGTCTCTATGGGTCTCTATAGTGTCTATGGGGTCTATGGGTCTCTATGGGTCTCTATAGTGTCTATGGGGTCTATGGGTCTCTATGGGTCTCTATGGGTCTCTATGGGGTCTATGGGTCTCTATAGTCTCTATGGGTCTCTATGGGGTCTATGGGTCTCTATGGGTCTCTATAGTGTCTATGGGGTCTATGGGTCTCACCTGGCGAGGTGAAGGGGGGGGGCGAGGCAGGGGGGAAGCCCCCGGTGTCCCCAATGAGGGTGTTGTAGGGGCTGGAGCCCCCCCGCGGCGGCAGCACCGGGTTGGGCAGGAGGTGGTTCCCCATCGGGCCTGGGGGGACATGGGGGGGGTGAGGGGTCAATGGGGGGGTCCATGGGGGTCAATGGGGGGGTCAATGGGGGTCAATGGGGGGGTCCATAGGGGTCAATGGGGGGGTCCATAGGGGCCAATGGGGGGGTCTGGGGGTGTCCATAGGGATCAATGGGGGTGTCCATAGGGGTCAATGGGGGGGTCCATGGGGGTCAATGGGGGGGTCCATAGGGGTCAATGGGGGGGTCTGGGGGTGTCCATGGGGGTCAATGGGGGGGTCCATGGGGGTCAATGAGGGGGTCTGGGGGTGTCCATGGGGGTCAATGGGGGGGTCCATGGGGTCAATGGGGGGGTCTGGGGGTGTCCATGGGGGTCAATGGGGGGGTCTGGGGGTGTCCATAGGGGTCAATGGGGGGGTCTGGGGGTGTCCATAGGGGTCAATGGGGGGGTCCATGGGGGTCAATGGGGGGGTCCATGGGGGGGTCCATGGGGGTCAATGGGGGGTCCATG
>NW_026636319.1:0-2240 GCF_028554395.1 Pezoporus wallicus | reverse complement strand
CCCTCCCCCTCCCCATGATGTCGTTGTCCCTATGGGGCACCCCCTACTTATGGGGCGGGCACACACACACGAGCCTCCCCCCCTTCCACCTCTATGGGGCGGGACACGGGGCCGCGGCCGCTCCGCCCTCCCCGCTCCCCCCCCCCCCCCCGCCCCACACATGGTACAACCGGTTGGAGGCAGAAGCCCCACAAGCACCGGCACCGGGGCCCTACCGGTAAGACCCCGATTTCCCCCTCCCCCACCCCCTTAAATCCCACCCCCCCTCCCCCCCCATCCCTTTAAATCCCCCCTCCCCCCCCCCCCCCCAGCTCCATCCCGCTCCCCCCATCCCATTGCGGGCACCCATTGGGGGTGGGACTCGGGGTGTCCCATTGGTGACACCGGGGGGGGGGGGGGGGGGGGGTCAGGGTGCCCCCCCCCCATCAACATCTGGTCGGCAGCTGGAGGGGCCCCGCGGGGGCGGCCCCATGGAACCGCCCCCCCCCCCCCCGGGATGGGAGGTGTTGAATGGATGTGGGGGGAGCATCACCCACAGCGGGGTCCTGGCACCCATTGGGTTGTAAGGGGGGGTCCTGGCACCCATTGGGTTGTAAGGGGGGGTCCTGGCACCCATTGGGTTGTAAGGGGGGGTCCCGGCACCCATCCGGGTGTGTAAGGGGGATCCTGGCACCCATTGGGTGCGGAACAGGGTCCTGGCACCCATTGGGTGCGCAAATGGGGTCCTGGCACCCATTGAGTTGTAAGGGGGGGGTCCTGGCACCCATTGGGTTTTAAGGGGGGGTCCTGGCACCCATTGGGTTGTAAGGGGGGGTCCCGGCACCCATCCGGGTGTGTAAGGGGGATCCTGGCACCCATTGGGTGCGGAACAGGGTCCTGGCACCCATTGGGTTGTAAGGGGGGGTCCTGGCACCCATTGAGTTGTAAGGGGGGGATCCTGGCACCCATTGGGTTTTAAGGGGGGGTCCTGGCACCCATTGGGTTGTAAGGGGGGTCCTGGCACCCATTGGGTTGTAAGGGGGGGTCCTGGCACCCATCCGGATGTGTATGGGGGTCCTGGCACCCATTGGGTTTGTAAAAGGGGGGTCCTGGCACCCATTGGGTTGTAAGGGGGGTCCTGGCACCCATTGGGTTTGTAAAAGGGGGGTCCTGGCACCCATTGGGTTGTAAGGGGGGTCCTGGCACCCATTGGGTTGTAAGGGGGGGTCCTGGCACCCATCCGGATGTGTAAGGGGGGGTCCTGGCACACAGTGGGTCTCTAAGGGGGGTCCTGGCACCCATTGGGTGCACAAATGGGGTCCTGGCACCCACTGGGTGCGGAACTGGGTCCTGGCACCCATTGGGTGTGCAACAGGGTCCTGGCACCCATTGGGTTTGTAAGGGGGGGGGTCCTGGCACCCATCCGGATGTGTAAGGGGGGTCCTGGCACCCATTGGGTGCTCAGCAGTGTTCTGGCACCCACTAGGTGTGTAAGGGGGGTCCTGGCACCCATCTGGATATGTAAGGGGCGTCCTGGTACCCATTGGGTTTGTAAGGGGGGTCCTGGCACCCATTGGGTGTGCAACAGGGTCCTGGTCCCCATCCGGATGTGTAAGGGGGGTCCTGGTCCCCATCCGGATGTGTAAGGGGGGTCCTGGCACCCATTGGGTGTGCAACAGGGTCCTGGCACCCACTGGGTGTGTAACGGGGGTCCTGGTACCCATCTGGATGTGCAAATGGGATCCTGGCACCCGTCTGGATGTGTAAGGGGGGGTCCTGGCACCCATTGGGTGCACAAATGGGGTCCTGGTCCCCATCCGGATATGTAAGGGGGGTCCTGGTACCCATCTGGATGTTTAAAGGGGGTCCTGGCACCCACTGGGTGCACCCCAGGGTCCTGGTACCCATTGGGTCTCTAAGGGGGGTCCCAGCACCCATCCGGATGTGTAAGGGGGGTCCCAGCACCCACAGGGTCTCTAAGGGGGGGGGGGTCCCAGCACCCACCTGGATGTGTAATGGGGGGGTCCTGGCACCCATTGGGTCTCTAAGGGGGGTCCTGGCACCCATTAGGTGCGCAACAGGGTCCTGGCACCCATCCGGATGTGTAAGGGGGGCCCTGGCACCCATTGGGTCTCTAAGGGGGGGTCCCAGCACCCATCCGGATGTGTAAGGGGGGTCCCGACACCCACTGGGTGCACCCCAGGGTCCTGGCACCCATTGGGTCTCTAAGGGGGTCCCAGCACCCATTGAGTCTCTAAGGG
>NW_026636318.1:0-2263 GCF_028554395.1 Pezoporus wallicus | reverse complement strand
AACCCCCTATACACACCCCCATATAACCCGTTATACACCCCCCCATATAACCTCCCCTATAACCCCCCATAGAACCCCCTATACAACCCCCACAGAAACCCCTATACACACCCCCATATAACCTCCCCTATAACCCCCCATAGAACCCCCTATACACACCCCCATATAACCCCATATAACCTCCTATACAAGCCCCCAAATAACCCCCCTATAGCAACCCATGTAACCCCCTATACACCCCCCTATATAACCCCCTATAGCCCCCTATGCAACCCCATAGAACCCCCATAGCACCCCCTATGTAACCTCCCCATCGCCCTCCTTGCCCCAGGCCAGCAGCGGGACTGGTCCCATCGCGCCCTCTGGTGGCCGCAGAGCCGCCCGTGGCCGCTCCCCCCCCCCCCCAAGTTCCCTTTCTGTGCCCCATGGCCCCCCCCATGGCCCCCCCATGTGACCCCCCAATCCCCCCCTCACCCCCTACAGGACCCCCCCGTATGACCCCACAGACCCCCGTGTGTGCCCTCTGTTACCTCACCTTGACCCCCCATGATCACCCCCCCCAATTCTCCCTGAAGCCCCCTGTGTTCCCCCCATGTCTCCCCCATAACCCCCCCCATATAACCCCTTATGGCCCCATATAACCCCCTTATAACCCTTTATATAACCCTCATATAAACCCCCTCTATGACACCCCGATGACCCCATATAAACCCCCCATAAACCCCCCATATAACCTCCTATGTAATCACCTAAAAGCCCCCAGTATAGCCCCCATATAACCCCCAATATATCCCCTATGTAGCCCGCCCCATATAACCCCCACATAACCCTTTATAGCCCCATATAAACGCTGTAAAACCCCTGTATAAACCCCACGTAACCCCATATAACCTCATATAACCCCCATATAACCGTATATAAGCCCATATAATACCATATATAGCCTCATATAACCCCTATCTACCCCCACATAACCCCCTATAACCCCTATATGACTCCATATAACCACTATATAACCCCTATAGGACTCCATATAACCCACAATAACCCATATTTGACCCCCTATAACCCCATATGACCCCTATATGACCCCTATATGACCCATATATGTCCCCATATAACACCTCTATGAACTCTATATGACCCCATATAAACGCTATATGACCCCGTATAACACCTCTATGACCCCATATGACCCCATGTGACCCCTCTATGACCCCATATAACCTCTCTATGACCCCATACAGACCCTCTATGAACCCTGTATGACCCCATGTGACCCCTCTATGACCCCTCTATGACCCCATATAACCCCCCTACAACGCCATCTACCCCCTCTATGACCCCTCTACAACCCCATATAACCCCTCTATGACCCCATATAACCCCTCTATGACCCCTCTATGACCCCATGTGACCCTTGTATGAAACCATGTGACCTCTCTATAACCCCATGTGACCCCTCTATGACCCCTCTATGACCCCATGTGACCCCTGTGTGACCCCATGTGACCCCTGTATGACCCCTGTGTGGCCCGTCTATGACCTCATGTGACCCCTCTATGACCCCGTATAACCCCTCTATGACCCCATATGATCCCTGTATGACCCCGTGTGACCCCATATGACCCCATGTGACCCTTGTATGAAACCATGTGACCTCTCTATCAACCCCATGTGACCCCTCTATGACCCCATGTGAACCCTGTGTGACCCCTGTATGACCCCTGTATGGCCTATGACCCCATGTGACCTTTCTATGACCCCTTGTGACTCGTCTATGCCCCCATGTGACCCCTCTATGCCCCCATGTGACCCCTCTATTACCCCTGTATGACCCCATGTGACCCCTGTATGACCCCTCTATGACCCCATGTGACCCCTCTATGACCCCATGTGACCCCTCTATGACCCCATGTGACCCTTGTATGACCCCATGTGACTCCTCTATGCCCCCATGTGACCCTTGTATGACCCCATGTGACTCCTCTATGCCCCCATGTGACCCCATGTGACCCCCATGTGACCGCAGGCCGGCTCCGGGATTGGTCCGACCACGCCCTCTGGTGGCCGCAGCGCCGCCGTTGGCTGCTCCGCGCCGCGCGCTCCCTGGACGCGCTGGGGGTGGGCGGGGCCTCGCGCCTGCGCTTCATGCGCCAGCACCGCCCCCTGCGCCTGCGCCTGCCCCACGGCCGCCGCCTGCGCATGCGCCTCAGCTTCGCGCGCGCCCTGCCCCACGCCGTGGCGGAGGCGTGCAGGATCC
>NW_026636317.1:0-2248 GCF_028554395.1 Pezoporus wallicus | reverse complement strand
ACAGTATGGCAGGACCCATCAGTAAAGAAGGCATACTGCTTTTCACTTTCTGACATTTTATTTTATGGAGAGGCCTCTTCAGCACGCACCAACTCCTCCTCTGGTGACATTCCGAAATCTTTGCCCTCTGGCCAGTCCATGACAACTTCTAGAACGCCTGGACGACTGGAATTTCCTATTCGAGCTCGTTGTATAATTAGTGCAGCCCATTTACTCCATGTAGCATCAGTTGCATGATGTGTAGAGGAGACCCTGCCTTTGAACATCCAGCCCAGCATGGGCAACTGGGGTGCTAGGAGGAGCTGTGCTTCAGTGCCAATCACTTCCAAAGCAGCTCGAACCCCTTCATAGGATGCCAGTATCTCTTTCTCAGTTGGGGTATAGCTGGCCTCAGATCCTTTGTATCCCCATATCCAAAAGCCGAGGGGTTGACCTCGAGTGTCCCCTGGAGCTTTCTGCCAGAGGCTCCAGGTAGGACCGTTCTCCCCAGCTGCAGTGTACAGTACATTCTTTACATCTGGTCCGGTCCGGACAGGTCCAAGGGCTACTGCATGAAATATCTCGCATTTAATTTGCTCAAAGTCTTGTTGTTGCTCAGGGCCTCATTTAAAATTATTCTTCTTCTGGGTCACATGATAGAGAGGGCTTACAATCAAACTGTAATTTGGGATGTGCATTCTCCAGAACCCCACTGCACCCAAGAAAGCTTGCGTTTCTTTCTTATTAGTTGGTGGAGACATTGCTGTTATCTTGTTGATCACATCTGTGGGGATCTGTCTATGTCCATCTTGCCATTTTATGCCCAAAAATTGAATCTCCTGTGCAGGTCCCTTGACCTTACTCCATTTTATGGCAAAACTGGCTCTCAGCAGAATTTGGATGGTTTTCCTCCCTTTCTCAAAGACTTCTTCCACTGTATCGCCCCACACAATTATGTTGTCAACATATTGCAGGTGTTCTGGAGCTTGCCCCTGTTCCAGTGCAGTCGGGATCAGTCCATGGCAAATAGTAGGGCTATGTTTCCACCCCTGGGGCAGTCGGTTCCAAGTGAACTGGACACCCCTCCAAGTAAAAGCAAACTGTGGCCTGCACTCTGCTTAACTTTTGAAATCAGACAAAATGGTCATGGGCAAAATACACCCTGTAAGCGTGCCAACATGGTGATGCCCATCCCAATCAGCAAACAAGTCTCAACAGTATTAAAAGGCCATTCAGGAACTTCAAAACTCTCAAATGATGCTGTAAAAGTTCTTGGGGGGGGAAGGGGGGGGGGGGGAACGACTGGGAGGGTAAAAGAATGTCTCCTTCACAGGTTGACCACCCGAGAAGGAGAAAAAAGATGACTAATTGCTAAGCACTTTTCTTATATACCTCCCAAAGTATAAAGGTGGTGACCACACTGAGCCACCACTCCTATATAAGTGAACTGCATCACAAATAAAGTAGAAGTTTGCTTATCATCCATATTGGGTTGGCCTGTCTGCTTCTCCTAGCCGCTTACAAATGGCGCCCGAATAGGGACCATGGACTAATGGGCCCGGGCTACCGAGAACCCGGAATACAGGGCCCCGGTTACAGGGACCCGGATTACAGGGTCCTGGTTAGCGGGGACCCGGATTACAGGGCCCTGAGTATCAGGGACCCGGAACGGCGAGTGAGCGGCGCCGGCGGCAGTGGCCGGGGAGCGCGGGCAATGCTGCTGCGGTGGCGTGACGGACCCGGGTGCTTGGACTAACTGAAAGGAGTCCGTCGCTGGGGCGAACCAGACACTGCTGCGTCGGAGGCCGATCCGGAGACCGAGGTTACAGGACAACCCAGAAGAAGACGATCTGGAAAAGGCCGGCCATGAAAATGGACCGAGAGGTAGCCCTGGACTTCACAGTATCACAGTATCACAGTATGCTAGAGATTGGAAGGGACCTCGAAAGATCATCTAGTCCAATCCGCCTGCCAGAGCAGGAACACCTTGATAATGTTACACAGGAATGTGTCCAGGGGAGTTTTGAATGTCTCCAGGGAAGGAGACTCCACAACCTCCCTGGGCAGCCTGTTCCAGTGTTCCGTCACCCTCACTGAGAAGAAGTTTCTTCTCAAGTTTAAGTGGAACCTCTTGTGTTCCAGTTTGGACCCATTACCCCTTGTCCTATCATTGTTTGCCACTGAGTAGAGCCTGGCTCCATCCTCGTCACACTCCCCCTTTATATATTTATAGACACTAATAAGGTCACCCCTCGGTCTCCTCCAAACT
>NW_026636316.1:0-2221 GCF_028554395.1 Pezoporus wallicus | reverse complement strand
GCCCCACGGTGTCACCAGGTTCTGTTCCTGCCCCACGGTGTCACCAGGTCCTGTTCCTGCCCAACGGTGTCACCAGGTCCTGTTCCTGCCCCACGCTGTCACCAGGTTCTGTTCCTGCCCCACGCTGTCACCAGGGTCTGTTCCTGCCCCACGCTGTCACCAGGGTCTGTTCCTGCCCCACGCTGTCACCAGGTTCTGTTCCTGCCCCACGCTGTCACCAGGTTCTGTTCCTGCCCCACGGTGTCACCAGGTCCTGTTCCTGCCCCACGGTGTCACCAGGTTCTGTTCCTGCCCCACGCTGTCACCAGGTTCTGTTCCTGCCCCACGGTGTCACCAGGTTCTGTTCCTGCCCCACGGTGTCACCAGGTTCTGTTCCTGCCCCACGGTGTCACCAGGGTCTGTTCCTGCCCCACGCTGTCACCAGGTCCTGTTCCTGCCCCACGGTGTCACCAGGGTCTGTTCCTGCCCCCCGGCTCATGGCCAGGCCCCCCCATTGGCGCTGCCGGGGGTCCCGCACAGCGTCCATTGCCCGGGGCTCCACCGGCGAGGAGGAGCTCCCTGCTCGGTTCCGGCGAGCTCGGGGCCCTGCCAGGGTCTCCGCTTGCCCCCCCCGCCGGGAGAACCGCACGGAGCCGGCCGGTTCCGGGGGAGGAGCTCCCGGCGCTGCCGGGCGCCCCCTCGGGCTCCGGGCTCTGCACTCCCCGCACCTGCAGCTCCCGTTGTCCCTCCGGAGCGAGGCTCTGCCGCAAGCCCAGCCAGGGGGCAAGGGGGGCTCCTACGGTGGATGCAGGAGCCGAACCCTTTGGCTGTCGCCGCGGAACGGGCGCCAGGAGCACCACGAAAGGGCCTCGTCTGGATTCATCTTTGCCCGTCCGGGCAGACGCCTGGTGCCCGGCGGGAAGCCGTGGAGCGGGGCATGCAGGGGGGCAGGAGGCCGGTTCCCGCAGCATCAGCTCCCTCCCTCGTGGGGCTCGTTGTGAGCTCCCTTCAGGGCCTCCTCCCCTTGGAGCCGTGATTGACTCCCGGCTGTCTCCGGTCACCCGCCTCCCCCTGATGATTTAACCCGTTCCAGCAGCTGGGCCAGTGTGGCTGTAACTGAGGGCATCCCATGGGGGGCCTGGGCCCTGCGTGTCCCCCACCCCGTGCTCACCCCCAGCCCACATCAGCCACTGCCGGTGCCAGCCCAGGAACCCCCATGGATAGGCAGAAGCAGGACACTCGCCCCAGGGTTCTATTTCCAGTCTGTCGGGTTTCTCAGGTGCAGGGTACAGTGGGGATGCAGTCAGGTGCAGGGGCAGTGGGGATGCAGTGGGGATGCAGTATGGGTACAGTGGTAGTGGGGATGCAGTGGGGGTGCAGTGGGGATGCAGTGGGGATGCATGTGCAATGGGGATGCAGTGGGGGTGGGGATGCAATGGGGATGCAGTGGGGATGCAGTGGGGATGCAGTATGTACAGGGGATGCAGTGGGGATGCAGTGGGGATGCAGTCTGGGTACAGGGGGGATGCATTGGGGATGCAGTATGGGTACAGTGGGGATGCAGTGGGGATGCAGTATGGGTACAGGGGGGATGCAATGGGGATGCAGTATGGGTACAGTGGGGATGCAGTGGGGATGCAGGGGGATGCAGTATGGATACGGTGGGGATGCAATGGGGATGCAGTGGGGATGCAGTATGGGTACAGTGGGGATGCAATGGGGATGCGGTGGGGATTAAGTGGGGGATGCAATGGGGAGGGGATGCAGTGGGGATGCAGTATGGGTACAGTGGGGATGCAATGGGGATGCAGTGGGGATGCAGTATGGGTACAGTGGGGATGCAATGGGGATGCAGTGGGGATGCAGTATGGGTACAGTGGGGATGCAATGGGGATGCAGTGGGGATGCAATGGGGATGCAGTGGGGATGCAGTATGGGTGCAGTGGGGATGCAATGGGGATGCAGTGGGGATGCAGTGGGGATGCAGTATGGGTACAGTGGGGATGCAATGGGGATGCAGTGGGGATGCAGTATGGGTATAGTGGGGATGCAATGGGGATGCAGTGGGGATGCAGTATGGGTACAGTGGAGATGCAGTAAGTGCAGTGGGGATGCAGTATGGGTACAGTGGGGGTGCAATGGGGATGCAGTGGGGATGCAATGGGGATGCAGTGGGGATGCAGTATGGGTTCAGTGGGGATGCAATGGGGATGCAGTGGGGATGCAGTATGGGTACAGTGGG
>NW_026636315.1:0-2218 GCF_028554395.1 Pezoporus wallicus | reverse complement strand
CATTGGGGACACTTTGGGCTCCTTTTCCCCCACTGGGGACACTTTGGGCTCCTTTTCCCCCCATTGGGGACACTTTGGGGTCCTTTAACCCTCATTGGGGACGCTTTGGGGTCCATTTCCCCCCATTGGGGACACTTTGGGCTCCTTTTACCCCCCATTGGGGACACTTTGGGCTCCTTTTACCCCCCATTGGGGACACTTTGGGCTCCTTTTACCCCCCATTGGGGACACTTTGGGGTCCTTTTACCCCCCATTGGGGACACTTTGGGGTCCTTCCCCCCCCCCCCGTACCCGATTTCTGGTAGGTGACGTTGAAGACGTCGTCATCGTACACGGGGAAGTCTCGGGCGGCCTCGAGCCCGCGGGGGCTGTACAGGAGCCCCGGGAACGTGATGCCCCCGTGCTGGAAGTACCCGTGGGACATCCCGGGGGGGGGGCGGGGGGAACCGGCACCAACCGGGACCTGCGGGGGGGGGGGGAGGGACCAATGATGGAGGTCCCGGGGGGGTCCCGTTACCGCAGCAACGGCTGCGCACGGTGGGTCCCGGGGGGGGGAACAGAACCGGCTCCAGGCAACAGCGCTTGGGAGGGGGGGGGGGGGGGGGGGAAGGAGCCGCCCGCACCCCCAAAATCCCGGTACCACCGGGTCCTAGAGCCCACCCTTTAGAACCGGTATCACCGGGTCCTAGAGCCCACCCCTCAATCCGGTACCACCGGGTCCTAGAGCCCACCCTTTATACCCGGTACCACCGGGTCCTAGAGCCCACCCTTTAGAACCGGTACCACCGGGTCCTAGAGCCCACCCTTTAGAACCGGTACCACCGGGTCCTAGAGCCCACCCTTTAGAACCGGTACCACTGGGTCCTAGAGCCCACCCTTTATAACCGGTATCACCGGGTCCTAGAGCCCACCCTTTAGAACCGGTATCACCGGGTCCTAGAGCCCACCCTTTATAACCGGTATCACCGGGTCCTAGAGCCCACCCTTTAGAACCGGTACCACCGGGTCCTAGAGCCCACCCTTTATACCCGGTACCACCGGGTCCTAGAGCCCACCCCTCAATCCGGTACCACCGGGTCCTAGAGCCCACCCTTTAGAAGCGGTACCACTGGGTCCTAGAGCCCACCCTTTATAACCGGTATCACCGGGTCCTAGAGCCCACCCTTTATAACCGGTATCACCGGGTCCTAGAGCCCACCCTTTATTACCGGTACCAACGGGTCCTAGAGCCCACCCTTTATAACCGGTATCACCGGGTCCTAGAGCCCACCCTTTAGAACCGGTACCACCGGGTCCTAGAGCCCACCCTTTAGAACCGGTATCACCGGGTCCTAGAGCCCACCCCTCAATCCGGTACCACCGGGTCCTAGAGCCCACCCTTTATACCCGGTACCACCGGGTCCTAGAGGCCGCCCTTTAGAACCGGTACCACCGGGTCCTAGAGCCCACCCTTTAGAACCGGTACCACTGGGTCCTAGAGCCCACCCTTTATAACCGGTATCACCGGGTCCTAGAGCCCACCCCTAAATACGGTACCACCGGGTCCTAGAGCCCACCCTTTAGAACCGGTACCACCGGGTCTAGAGCCCACCCTTTAGAACCGGTACCACCGGGTCTAGGCCCACCCTTTAGAAGCGGTACCACCGGGTCCTAGAGCCCACACTTTAGAACCGGTACCACCGGGGTACCACTGGGTCCTAGAGCCCACCCTTTAGAACCGGTACCACCGGGTCCTAGAGCCCACCCTTTATAACCGGTACCACCGGGTCCCTGAAACCCACCCCTCAATCCGGTAACACGGGGTCCTAGCGCCCCTTTATGGCCGGTACCACCGGGTCCCTAGAGCCGCATAACCGGTGCCACCGGGTCTAGCGCCCCTTTATAACCGGTACCACCGGGTCCCACTAGAGCCCACCCCTCAATCCGGTAACACGGGGTCCTAGAGCCCCTTTATAACCGGTACCATCGGGTCCTAGCGCCCCTTTATAACCGGTACACCAGGGTCCTCGCGGCAACCGTGCCCTAAACCTGGCACCACCGGGTCCTAGCGCCCACTGTGCCCTAAACCTGGCACCATAGGGTCCTGGAGCCCACCACTCTACCCGGTAACTGGTACCACTGTGCCCTAGCGCTCACCGTGCCCTAAACCTGGCATCATCGGGTCCTAGAGCCCACCCTTTATAACCGGTACCATCGGGTCCTAGAGCTCATCCCTCAA
>NW_026636314.1:0-2208 GCF_028554395.1 Pezoporus wallicus | reverse complement strand
ACAAGGGATGGAGCCTTAAGGTCCCTTTCAACCCATCCCATGAGCTGGCTCCGACCCCCTTCCCCTTCTCCCCTCATTCCTCCTGCCTCATCCCTGCAGGAAAGCCGATGAAGGGCTGGGGACCATCAGCGAGGACGGGCGATCCCCCCTCTCCCTGCGGCACATGGCTTACGGTGAGCACCGGGCTGGTCCCGCTCACCCCACCGGGGCTTCCCAAGAGCAGGAATCGCCCATCCCGGCCGCTCCAGCGCCGTTCCCAACTCTTCCCCTGTGCTGATTTCTGGCTTGCTTTGAGCCGGGTTCTTCTCCTTCCACAGTCTCCGGCCTCTCCTTCGGCATCATCAGCGGCATCTTCTCCGTCATCAACATCCTGGCCGACGCCATGGGGCCGGGAATCGTTGGCATCCATGGGGATTCCCCCTATTACTTCATCACCTCAGGTAGGGTTGGAGCCAGGCCCTTCCCCAGCGGGAGGAAGAGGAAGGAAGGGGGGGTGTGAATGCTCTTTCCCCCCCCTTGCAGCCTTCATCACCATGGCCCTGGTTCTGCTCCACACCTTCTGGGGCATCGTCTTCTTCGACGCCTGCGAGCGCCGGCGCTATTGGGGCCTGGGGCTGGTGGTCACCAGTCACCTCCTCACCTCGGGGCTGGTGAGTGCCTGCCCCCCCCCCCCCTCCCCGGGGACACCCCAAGTGCTGCTTCAGCCTCTGGATCCATGGGGGGGGTCTCAATGGGCAATTCCTGCTGGGAAACCCTTGGGCAGGACTTGGAAGGCTTCAAGGGGTTGGATTTGCTCTGCCCCCCCCCCTCCCCATGTCATTCCCAACGCATCCCTCTCCATCCCAAGACATTCCTGAACCCCTGGTACGAAGCCAGCCTGGTCCCTATCTTCATCATCACCCTGGGCACGGGCCTCTGGGCCTTCGTCACTGCCGGGGGCTCCTTCCACAACGTCCTCAAGTGCCTCTCCTGTGAGTTTTGGGGGGTGGGATGGGGATGTGGGGGCTAATGGGGGGCTCCTGATGGTCCTGAGCCCCCCTGCACCCCCTTTGCATCCTTGTCCCCCCCCTCCTCCCCAGGTAAGCAGGAGGACGACAGCACCGTGATGATGTACTCAGCGCTGCAGGTGCCTTGTGAGGACTGAGAGCCCCATTCCCGGCCTCTGGAATCTCCTGCTGCTGCCTCGGCCACGGCCGCTCGGTCCCTCCGGTGCTGTTCCCTCGCTGGGCCCACACAGGGGCTCCCAATCCCAGCCCTTTCCCAAGGGGAATCTTCCCTTGGGCCTCACAGGGTGCAGCAGCAGCGAGGGGCTGGGGGCAGGACCCCCCCCTTCCCCTTCCATCACATCCCCCCCCCACCTTGGCCTCTTGGCAATGGGGTGATGCTTGGGGGGGCACAGAGCTGGGTTTGGGGGTGCCGTGCCCCCCCCCCCATTGGTGGCTGAGCAGTTTTGGGGGGGTGGGGGTAAATTATTTTTGTGGATTCAGAGTAAAACCCTTTTACAAGAGCAATGGTGCCATGGGGGGGGGGCAGGATTGGGCCCCCCCCATCTTCTCCTTCCACTTCAAAGCAGGGGGGGACACCCGGGTGTCCAAGTACTGATCCCAGCCCCATTCCCCCCCCATCAAAGAGCCACTGTGGGGGGAAGGGGCTTTATTTCTGTCACACCATGGGGTGGGGGTCACTGGGAGCCCCCCCCCGGGGGGGTTCAGGGGTGGCTGTGGTTGGAGGGGGCCCGACGGGAGGAGGCTTTGAACACGATGTCCTGCTCCTGGCTCCTCCTCACGCTGCTTTGGGGGGGGGGGGGGGTAAAAAGGGGTTGAGGTGACCCTGAGACAGCCCTTGGGGGGGTGAGGGGGGGGTCCAGGGGTTGGGGGGGGACCAGAGCCTCTCACCGCATCCTCTTGGCCACCAAGTGGATGCTGAGGAAGAGGCCGATGCAGGCACCCAGGGCGCCGATGATGATGGCGATGCCTTCACCTTAGGGACATTGTTGGGGTGAACCCCAAATCCCACCCCCACCCCATTCCCCATCCCAATCCCATCCCATGTAATTCCATCCATCCCATCTCATCCCATCCTATCTCATCCCTTCCCATCTCATCCCATCCCAATCCCATCCCATATATTTCCATCCATCCCATCCCAATCCCATCTCATCCCATCCATGCCATCCCAGCCAATACCATCCCATCCCATCCATCTCAT
>NW_026636313.1:0-2264 GCF_028554395.1 Pezoporus wallicus | reverse complement strand
CTACACCCCAAACCCCACCCCCCATACCCCCTATCCCACAGACCCCATATCCACACCCCCACCCCCCAATACCCCACACCCCACCCCCCATACCCCCCACCCCCCCATACCCCCCTACCCCACAGACCCCCACCCCCACCCCACCCCCCCCACCCCCCACCCCCCCACCCCCATCCCCCTTCCCCTCCCCCCCCCCATACCCCATCCCCCCCCCATATTCCCAGGTACGTCTTCGAGAACGTGGGCCTCAAGCGCATCCTCACCATCCAGAAGAGCTCCCTGGCCGACGACGCCGCCTACGAGTGCCGCGTCAACGACGAGAAGTGCGTCACCGAGGTCTTCGTCAAGGGTCAGCCCCACGCCCGGGGGGCGGGGGGGGGATATGGGGGGCTATGGAGGGCTATGGGGGGCTATGGGGGTCTGTGGATGTCTATGGGTGTCTATGGGTGTCTATGGGTGTCTATGGGGGGCTATGGGTGTCTATGGATGTCTATGGGTGTCTATGGGTGTCTGTGGGGGGCTATGGGGGGCTATGGGTGTCTATGGATGTCTATGGGTGTCTATGGATGTGCTATGGGTGTCTATGGGTGTCTATGGGGGGCTATGGGGGGCTATGGGTGTCTATGGATGTCTATGGGTGTCTATGGATGTCTATGGGTGTCTATGGGTGTCTGTGGATGTCTATGGAGGGCTATGGGGGTCTATGGATGTCTATGGGTGTCTATGGGTGTCTATGGATGTCTATGGGGGGCTATGGGGGGCTATGGGTGTCTATGGATGTCTATGGGTGTCTATGGGTGTCTATGGGGGGCTATGGGTGTCTATGGGGGGCTATGGGGGTCTGTGGATGTCTATGGATGTCTATGGGGGGCTATGGGTGTCTACAAGCATCAATGGGTGTCTATGGGTATCTATTGATGGCTATGGGGGTCTATGGGTGTCTATGGGTGTCTATGGATGTCTATGGGTGTCTATGGATGTCTATGGGGGTCTATGGAGGGCTATGGGGGGCTATGGGCATCTATGGATGTCTATGGGGGGCTATGGGTGTCTATGGATGTCTATGGGGGTCTATGGATGTCTATGGGTGTCTATGGGTGTCTATGGATGTCTATGGGTGTCTATGGGTGTCTATGGATGTCTATGGATGTCTATGGATGTCTATGGGTGTCTATGGGTGTCTATGGGTGTCTATGGATGTCTATGGATGTCTATGGGTGTCTATGGGTGTCTATGGGGGGCTATGGGGGGCTATGGGGGTCTGTGGATGTCTATGGATGTCTATGGATGTCTATGGGTGTCTATGGGGGGCTATGGGGGGCTATGGGGGTCTGTGGATGTCTATGGATGTCTATGGATGTCTATGGATGTCTATGGGGGGCTATGGGGGTCTACGAGCATCAATGGGTGTCTATAGGTGTCTGTGGATATCTATGGATATCTGTGGGTCTCTATGGGTGTCTATGGGTCTCTATGGGTGTCTATGGATGTCTATGGATCTCTATGGGTGTCTATGGGTCTCTATGGGTCTCTATGGTCTCTATGGCTGTCTATGGGTGTCTATGGGTCTCTATGGGTCTCTATGGGTGTCTATGGGTGTCTATGGGGGTCTATGGATGTCTATGGGTGTCTATGGGTGTCTATGGGTGTCTATGGATGTCTATGGGTGTCTATGGGTGTCTATGGGTCTCTCTGGGGTCCCTGCCCCCCGTGACCCCCATGTCCCCCCCCAGAGCCGCCGGTCACCATCTGCAAGGAGCTGGATGACCAACAGGTCGTGGTGGGCGAGCGCGTGGTGCTGGAGGCCGAGGTGTCCGAGGAGGGCGCCCAGGTCATGTGGTAAGGGGAGGAGCACCCATGGCCACCCCATGGTCACCCCATGGCCACCCCATGGCCACCACCCCATGGCCACCCCATGGCCACCCCATGGTCACCCCATGGCCACCCCATGGCCACCGCCCCATGGCCACCCCATGGTCACCCCATGGTCACCCCATGGCCAGCACCCCATGGCCACCCCATGGCCACCCCATGGCCACCCCATGGCCACCACCCCATGGCCACCGCCCCATGGCCGCCCCATGGCCACCCCATGGCCAACCCCATGGTCACCCCATGGCCACCCCATGGCCACCCCATGGTCACCCCATGGCCACCCCATGGTCACCCCATGGCCAGCACCCCATGGCCACCCCATGGCCACCACCCCATGGTCACCCCATGGCCAGCACCCCACCCCATGGCCACCCCATGGCCACCCCATG
>NW_026636312.1:0-22712 GCF_028554395.1 Pezoporus wallicus | reverse complement strand
GAACCAACCCAAGGGTGCTCCAAGTGCAGCGCTTGGTTTGGGTTGGAAAAGCCCCTTTTCGGGGTGGTTTGGGGGGGTGGGGGGGGAGAAGGGGGGGGCTGAGCCCCAGTGATCCCCCTCCATATAGAAAGGGGGGGGTTAAATATATATCTAATAATAATAGTAATAATATTAATTAATAGCAAAAGGGGGGGGAACAGGGGCAACGGGAGCTGTTGCCGCCGCATTGAGGTGGTTGCGTTGGTACAAAAGGAACAGGCTTTGGTTTCACCCTCAGGAGCCCCCGGGGGGGCTTTTATGCGTCCTGGGCCTGGGGGGGGGGGGAATCAGGGCCCCCCCCCCAAGGGATATGGATATAAAGAGGGGGGGATGCGGGAGGGCACCAGCATCGGGTGAGGCCCCCGCTTCATTTTTGGTTCGCGGCTGCTTTCCCCTTTGGATAAGGGACCCCAAAGGGGGGCCTGGGCAACCCCCCCCATGTGTTCTGCCCCCCCCCCCCCCCTCGCCCTAAAGCCATCCCAAAGGATTGAGGATCCAAAGCTCCATGCTGGGGGTGTTGATACCCCGAAGAGGAGTGACCCTGGAGCACCGGGAGAGCCCCCCCCCAATCCCTTGGGAATGGCGAGGGGGGAAGGAGGAGGAGGAGATCCCATCTTCCTGCCTTCATTTAAGGGGAGCAATATGGAATCTCATCCTCCCCCCCAAGCAGGGCTAAGTATGGGGACGGGGGTGGGGTTCAAATCCCATTGGGAATCACCGGGTAAATCCGGCAGCACCGGGAATGGGGGGGGCAGCAGCGGGTCCCCCAGGATAGACTCATTAAAGCTCAGGGTGCAGCGACCCCCCCAAACCGGGTTAAATGGGGGGGGGTCACAGCTGATGGAGGTGGGGGGGTCCCATAGAGGGGGGGGTTAGCACCGAATCTGAGGTTTGACCAAGGAAAGGGCTTGGAGCCTGGATCGGGATCGGGATCAGGAAGAGCCCCAGCGAGTGTGACTCCAAAAGGGGCAGAAGAGATAGAAAAGAGCAACTCAAGAGCTCAATAAATAACAATGGGAGGGAGGTGTTTTTTGGGGGGGGGACCCAAAAAAGTCCATTAGTATTTAAATATAAAAAGGCAAATGGTTCCCAGCCCCCCCCCCCCCCGGGGGGGGGGGGGGGTTCAGGGTGGTTTTGGGAGTGATTTTTTTCTTTTTCCATCGTTTTTGTTTGTTTTTCGTAGCCAAAATCAGTGCAAAGGAGGTAAAAAAGAACAACAACAGTTCCATGCCCGAGGGTCGGGGGGGGGGGGGGGCTGAGCGAGAGCCAAGGGATGGGGATAACGGGGGTAACGGGGATAACGGGGATAAGGGGGGGGGGGTTAACCAACTTTGTGCTCGCCCCTCACGATGTGGGAGGAGAACTCGTACCGGTCCTGGCTGTGGTAGCCACAGATGTTGCACTCGAAAGGGTCTCTGAAGCCGTGGCAGCCCATGTGGATGGTGAACATGACGTGGTCCAGGAAGAGGATGCGGCAGTGCTCGCACTTGAAGGCCCGGAGCTGCTCCCCGTCCTCATTGAGCACCCTCAGCGCTTCTTTGGCAGAGCTCGGGGTGGAGCGGGCGGCCGGGGGCCCCTCCGGCACCTTGGGGTCCTCTTTGGCGTAAGCTGGGCTCTGGCGGCTGCTCCCCGCGGGCCCCTGCGAGCTCCGCTCCTCGTGGTTGCTCTCGGTGTCGCTGGAGTCGGCGCAGCCGTTGGGGGGGGACCCGGCGTGCTCCCGGCCCCGGTACAGCACCGGCACGGCGTCGCCCACGTCCTCGTGGCCCTCGGCCGCCTCCCGGCCCCCCGGCAGCTCCAGCCGGGCCGGCAGCGCCTGGAGCTGGGTGTAGACGGAGCTGATGACGGGGGTCACCTCCGAGATGCAGTTTGTGGGGGGCAGGCGGAGGCCGCGGAGGTGCTCCCCCCCCAGCAGGGATAGGGGGGCGCCGTAGGCAGGGTCCAGGGGGTGATGGGCTGAGACCATCTCCACGTCCTTCTCGAAGCCGGAGTTGACGTCGAAGGGGAGGTCCGAGAGGCTGAACCTCATCTGCTTCTCCCCTATGGAAGCAGAGCGGGGTCACAGCGGGCTTTGGGTCCCGTGGCCCCTCCGTCCCCAGCATCGCTGCGGCGCTATGGGACACACACACACACGCACACACGGATGGACTCCCCTTTGCCCCTCCTCATCCCAACGGGAATCCAACGGGAATCCCCTTACCCACGAACTTCTGGGGCGTGGAGCGTTTCCTCTTGGTGAGGCTGCTGGCCAGGCGGTCGATGAAGCTGGGCCGCTCGGAGGAGGGATGCAGCAGCGCCTCCGGCACCATCTCCAGCTCCCTCATCTCCTCCCCTGGCAAAGAGAGAAGGGAAAAGCCAGGTCAAGGCGGGCGCCGGACCCCGCAGCCGCTGCTCCTGCCCTCTGCCAGCCGGGATGGACGTGGGGAAAGGCTCCTCTGCTCCAGGCCCAGAGCTTACCCCGTGGGTGCCTCGGTCGCGGGGCGGCCGCTCCTCCCTTCTTCCTCGAGCTGCGCCCGCTCCTGCCGCTTTGGGGAAGAGGAGCCGGCTTCAACGCATGCAAGTGCCCCATTCCCGCTATTCCTGGGGGTGCTCAGCCCATCCCGCGGGGATGCCGGCCTCCGGAACGGGGCGGGGGGTGAGGAGCAGGGAGGCTCCGGCATAGCCAAGCCAAGGGGGCTGCTTGCTGGCTCCCAGGAGCACCAAAAGGCGCTTCCAAGCCACTCGGTGCCCATTGCCCTCGATATAAGGAGCAAAGGGGGGGGTGTGGGGTGTCCATTCAAGGGGGAGTTTTCCATTTGGGAAGCTCTGGGATTCAGCTGCCGGCACGGGCAGGAAGCAGCGAGGTGCCCCTTGCAGAGCTGCGGGGCTCCCCCTTCTCCACCGGGAATGCCGATCCCTGTGTGCTCCCCCCGTGCCCCACTGACCTGCCTGGCTGGCCAGGGCCGGCGGCTCCGGGTGCAGGCTCTGCAGGTAGCTGTGGCACCGCTCCTTGTGCTCCTCCAGCGTGCTCTGCTGCTTGTAGCTGCGGCCGCAGTAGTTGCACTTGTAGGGCTTGCCCACCGTAGGGGAGGAGACTGCAAGGGAGAAAGGCAGAGCCGGGTTGGAAGCACCTGGGAAGGGCTGGATAGAGGCAAGGGGATGGAGCCAGCAGGAGAAGGGCTGTGGGCGCTGCTGGAGCACTGGAATCCATCAGGATACGGCCCAAACCACCAGCACCAGGTAATGGAAGAGGTGTAACTCCGTTACACCGATGGAAGAGTGGGATTTAAGGTGCTTGGCATCCTTTGGAAAGGTCATGGATACAGGGATGCAGGCTCCAAGGGGCCAGGACCTGCCTGAGCCCGTTTTGCTCTTTTCCGGCCCCATTTTGGGGCGGTTCTGGGGTTTCCTGCAGGTTGTGGTGTGAACCGGGCTTCCCAAGCCCTGCCCCAGCTCCTGCGTTCCTGCCCCGTCCATTCCCAGCTCCGGATGCTGATGCCGGGATCCAGGATGAGGATCCATAGGAATCAATGCGGAGAAGCCGATGAGAAGAGCGCTGGCCTGGAGCGGTGAAGATGGGTTTGCTCCACCTGCCTCCAAGCAGGATTCCCAGGCAGGAATTCACTCCCAGATCCAACCACTTGGAAGCGGAGCCTCGCTTCCCGAATTCCGCTCCAATCCCCAAGCTCAGAGCTCTCCAGATGCCTCAGTTCTGCTCCTCCTAAACCAAGCAGCATCCCAAACCCTGTGCTCGTGAATCCCAAAGCTCCCCCCCCGTGGCTCTGTTCCAAGCCATAGGGATACCCTGAAGTTATTCCCTCGGGATCCGGTTTGGGATTCAGGGCTCAATCCTGGTGTGGAGGCTCTGTCTGTGCTTGCAGAGGGTCAGGAATGGGGTTTATGGTGGGAGGGAGGCTCCATCCTTTGCCTTGCGATCCGTGCCTTTTCCTTTCATTCCTTCCTCTGGGAATTCGCTCCCCACAACGTCCCGGCGGCCTCGGCCCCTCCATCCATCACCTCACAGGAGCTCCCAGCCAGGTCCATTGAGGATCTTCCCCCCTAAACCAGGAGCCATGGGAATGATCCCCCACGGAGAATCCTTTTACCACCAAGTACAGGAGCAGAGGGGCAGCTCCGGGATGGATTCCTTGTGGATGGGGCCCCGGAGGAGCCGCAGCCTCTGATCTCGGCCGTGTTTGATGTGGGTTTGATCCGGGGAGCGCATCCTGCGAGATGAAAGCTCCTGCTCCCCATGGGGCTGCGCAGGGAAGGCAGAGGGAGGCTGAGCCAGGCCTGACCCAGCCTCTTCCCTCTGCAATCCCCATTAAAGCCAGGCTTTTCTTAGTAACGAGCTCCCAGAAAAGCTCCTTGTGCTTGGAGATGCCGGAAGGACTCGCCCCAGATCCGTGCCTCTCCGTGAAGGGCTCCACGAGACCCTTTCCGTGCCGGGCAGCGGGGAGGCGGCAGCTCCGGATGCTCAGCGAGGGGCGAGGCGGTGGCAAAGCCCAAACCCCCTCTTGTGAGGTGCCCCATTCCCAGCCTGGCTCCCGGATTCCTCCCCGGCATCCCCTGGGAAGCCTCAGGTGTGTGCGGGAAGGAGAGGAACTCCCGATAGGAAGAGCAAAGTGGGAAGATTCAGGCTTAAACCCGGAGCATCGCATCCTCTAACTGGGAGTTCAGGGCAAAGGAGGCTTCCAGGGCAGGCTGTGAGGGAGGAGCAGGCTCCTGGACACGAAGAGGCTCTTCAGGGGCTGGGATTCCTCCTTTGTGGAATCATTCCCATGTTCAAACCGTCTGGATGAGCAGGAAAAGGCCCGGCAGCGCCACGAGCGGTGCGGGAACGGAGGGAGGCGATTGCCAACAGGAGTTGGCTTCACTTCAGTTCAACTTCAGTTCAACTTCAGTTCACTTCACTTCAGTTCACTCCCCCCTGGTCCCCATCAGCTCCCACATCCCGGAGCCAGAGGGTGGGAACCACAGCTCCCAATGTCCCATCCGAGCAAGGACAAGGTCAGAGCCAGGCAGAGCAGAACCCCTCAGGCTGGGACACGGCGCACCCAAGGGTGGGACCTCCCTGCTCCCCATAAAACCTATTAAACATTGATCTTTATAGGGAAGAGCTACCCCAACCCCCAGGAATACGGAGCCCATAAACCAGGCACCAACCCCAGCACAGGGGCAGCTGAAGCAGCCCCGTGTTTGCCTGCTCCTGCCTTTGAATCCCTGGCGTTTGGGCCCTCGTTCCGTGCTCCTCCCCATCCCGGTACCCACCGGAGTGTGTCCGGAGGTGCCCGCTGAGCGCATCCCGCCTCCGACAGGCGTAGTTGCAGAAGGGACACTTGAAGGGCTTCTCTCCGGAGTGCAGCTTGATGTGGCGCAGGAGGTTTCCCTTCTGGGTGAAGGAGGCTCCGCACTGGTTGCAATGGAAGGGCCTTTCCCCTGTAAAACAGGAGCCAGGGGGTCAAATTCCTGCTGGGAAGCTTTGCCCATCCTCAGGGATCAGAAGCATCCCCAGCTCCAGCAGCACAGAGGGAAAGCCTGAGGTTAAGGGCACTGGAGCAGCATGGTCTGGTGTGAAGCACCCCTGCCCACAGCAGGGGGTCAGATCTGGGTGAGCCCAAGTTCCTTCCCAATCCATTCTCTGGGTCTATGATGGGACCCCCAAGCTGCGAGGCTCAGACCTGTTGCTGGTGGTTGGATGGTGAGGAGGAAACCCCGTCTACACACACTTCCACGGACCTTCCCTCATCACCCCCACCTCATCCATGACACCCTCATCTCCTGTGGTGCCACCAACCATCACCCAGGTAACCACCAACTATCACCCAGGTACCACCAGCATCCCCAAGGTACCACCAGCTTCCCCCAGGTACCACCAGCATCCCCCAGGTACCATCATCATCATCCAGGTACCACCAGCATCCCCCAGGTACCATCATCATCATCCAGGTACCACCAGCATCACCCAGGTACCATCATCATCATCCAGGTACCACCAGCATCACCCAGGTACCATCATCATCATCCAGGTACCACCAGCATCATCCAGGTACCACCAGCATCCCCAAGGAACCATCAGCATCCCCCAGCACCCCTGAGCCCCGCTCACCCGTGTGGCTGCGCTTGTGCACCATGAGCACGTTGGGGCCGATGCAGACCATGCCGCAGATGTCGCACTTCAACTTGCCATTGGGCAAGCGGATGCCACCGGGGGAATGGGGCTCCTGGCCGGGGCCGTCGCAGTAGCCCAAGGGCTCCGAGAGGGAATCCTCCACGATGACGCTGTCGTCCTTGTCCAGCATGCGCTCGTCCGGGGCCAGCAGGCGGCTGCCCTCCTCGTCGCTGTACATCTCCACCTTGATGGAGCTGGCTGCGGGGAGGCACAAGGGGTGGGATGTGAGGAAGGAGCTGGGAGCGCGGGCCCGAGGGGCCGGACCCGTGCAGATGAAGCCCTCGGTGCCGTGGGGGTGGCCTTGAGCACTGAGCATCTTCTCCATCCTAAGGCTTAAGTCCTAAAGGGAACGCTGGGACGTGGGGAGGGATGCGGGCGCCAGGAACTGCTCACCCGGAGCACACCAGCTCAGGGACTGGCTGCCCATCCCAGAGCACTGCTCCTGTGGGAAAAGCCCTGCATTTCCCTGGATTCAAAGGCACTCAGGCTTCAGGAGCAAAGACTCTGAACTGCCACTCTCTGGAGCAGGAAAGGCTCCAAGAGCCTCACGCAGGTCTCTGTGATCCCATCTCCGTTGCTCCCAGGAACCAAAGGGAAGGGATGGGAGCCTCTGGGCACCAGGAATCCCAAGAAAGCTCCTGTGGGATGAGGGACGTGGATGCAGGGACCACGGGAAGGTCCAGCCAAGGGCAATGAGAAGGCAGAGGTGGGAGGAGAGGGCTTCCTATGGAGGGAGAAGTGGTGCTGGGACCCCCTCAGCCTTTAAATGATCCAAGTGGGAAGCTTCCTCCTTGAAGCCATTGCCAGGGAATCCCTTGGGATGCTCCCGGGATGGGGAGAGCGGCTCCTCCTGGTTCGTGCAGGCTGGAGGAGGATGATGCTGGAGTCGAGTGGGATCCAGGGCACCCACATGGGGTATTTACAGTCTCTTTCAAGCTCAGATCCTTGTTTCTCCCTTTGGAAGCAGGAGGCTCTTCCCGATCCCTTCGGAGAACGGTGGCCACTGGAGGAACTGAACTTCACATCCCAAAGGAGCAGCTTCCAGCCCTGCTGGGGCTCGATTCCCGGGGCTCTTCCGGCTCTTTGTGAGAGCTCCAACACTCACCCGCATCCCGGGATACACTGGGAAACCCCGGCAACATCCCGGCCTTTAGAAGCTTGGGGGGGGGGGGCTGAACAAGCTCTTCCCATCGGCTGCGATGGGAATGCTGCTTCCCGGGAGGCTTCGGGTCACTTACTGGGCATGGAGGAGGTGGGAACACTGCAGAGGGGCTCCCAGGGCTGGGAATACCGAGAGGAAAGCTCCTCTGCCTCCAATGGAGCAGGGGGGATTAGCGAGGAGCAGCAGCATGGAAGTGATTCACCCGCGCCTGCGGGGGCTCCATTGCCGGGTGAAGAGCCCAGGAATTCCCTGGCTCCGGGCCTGCCCTTCCTGCATCCCGGGCCACACAAATGCCTTCCCTAGGAGGCTCCCAGCAACGGGAACCCGGCCCTGGCACCCAGCGCCTGTTTGCTGAGCCCTTGGCCAAAGCCAGTGCCGGAGGCTGAAGCATTCCTGCGGGTGGGAGCCGGATGGGACCGGAGCCGCCGCGCTCCCGCGGGAGCATCCAGCGGGAAGCTCCTCGCTCAATGGGGTGATGTTCCCTGGATTGGGGGGGGGGGGGGGGGGGGGCTCTTCTCCCATTCCCTTGGGGATGCTTTATCCCAGGGTACAGAGGGAGGCCCAGCCCCGCTGCGTGACCCCACTGCCTGCACCCGGGTTACACAAGGCAGGGCACGGCACCAGCCGGGAAGTCAAATCCCATCGGGGGCGAGAGCATCCCCAGCACCCCGGTGCTGCAGGGCACGGGGGGGCATCGTCGTCCCGGGCCATGGATTCCAGCTTCCAGCAAGCAGAGAGCTCAGCTCCCGAGTGCTTTGAGAGGGCAAGGAGAGAGCAAAGAGCGAGGAGCACAAGGGGGGAAAGAAGGGGGCTGGCTCGTGATGCGCTCGCTTCCGAAAGGGAATGGCTGGGGCTCTTTCATCCCAGCTCCAACGCTACGGAAAAGCCTCGTGCTCAGAGGAAGCCACAGCAGGGCTGGTGCCTGCGTCAACCCACCCCAGCCCTGGTGCCACTGATGCCCGTGGACACGCAGCATCTCGAGGCTCAGGCCCACAGGGAACGGCCCCGATTCCTCAGCATCCCCATGCCAAGGGGTTTGTCCCGGTGGGAAGTCCGTGGTACGTGGGCTGGGGCAGTGCTGGGACTCACCACTGAGCGAGCGGCTCGGGGACGAGTGCTGGCTGTTGGGGGTGCTCACGGGGGGCCCCACGATGGCTGAGCTGAATTCCTTCTCCAGGGAGGAATCCCCACTGCCTTTGGGAAGAGGGAGACAGCAGTGAGTGAGGCCCCAGATGTTCCTTTGGGATGGGGCTGCTGGAACCCACGTTTGCCAGGGGCATCCTGACCCCATGCTCTGCCCAAGTCCCTTTGCCTATAACGAAGTGAGAATTCCTAAGCAGATCCTTATGGCTCCGGGAAGCCAAATCCACCCCATCGAGCCCTCAGCGCCCCACAGCAGCATCTTCTGAATGGGACCCCAGTGCCCCATAGCTCTATTGGGAAGAGGTTTCCTCTCCTCTTGGGATCACATTGGGATCGATGGGGACCCTTCCCACGCTCGAGCTCAGGGACACGCGACGGGGCTCATGGAGGGAGAGCCCCATATGGGGCTGGTGGGGGGGGAACCTTGAGCCCCAACCCCAAAGCGCTGCTGCATGGGGTGGGAGTGCCCCACGTGGTGTTCACCTCCATGGGCATCCCCTCTGCTCCCTGCAGGCCCCTATAGCTCAGCCGGGAGCACAGGGAGTTACAGCTCCCCCTGCCCAGCGCATCCCCTGCTCATCTTCCCGGCTCCAAGTCATTCCAGGCTCCCCCCCTTGTACCTTGCTGCAGATAGCCCGGAGCGTTCTCACAGCCAACTCCTTGGAAACAGCGCTGGAGCCCCGGCTGCGGGTGCAGGTCCGCGCCGCTGGCAGGGCGCACGCAGCCGCTCACCTTCCAGGAAGAGCAGATTCCTGGAAGCCAGGGGAAAACGACCGTCATTTTCCAGGCGGCGGCACGGGCTGAGCGGGAACGCCGCCGGGAAGGAGCGGGAACGCCGCCGGGAAGGAGCGGGAATGCCGCCGGGAAGGAGCGGGAATGCCGCCGGGAAGGAGCGGGAACGCCGCCGGGAAGGAGCGGGAATGCCGCCGGGAAGGAGCGGGAACGCCGCCGGGAAGGAGCGGGAATGCCGCCGGGAAGGAGCGGGAACGCCGCCGGGAAGGAGCGGGAATGCCGCCGGGAAGGATGCTGCGCGCCGGGGATGCTGCGGCCGCTCCCCCGTTAAGGATGCTGCGCGCAGGGAGAGGGTAGCAGGGCTGCTGTGCCCACCACCAGGGAATGTCGGTGGGGAAAGGGGGATTGGGTGCGTGCAGGGAGAAGCTCAACAGCCTGGAATGCCAGCGGGAATAAGGGGATGTCGTGTGTGGATGTGTGGAGGGAGAGGAGCAGCATCCCAGTGTCACCCCACTCACTGGGATCCGATCCTTTGGCAGTGGGATGGGGACAGTGGGGTAAAAGCAGCTCACACTGAGCCCCCCCTAACACCCCCAGATACGGGGACGTGTATCCGTATGGAATACCACACACACAGGGACGGACCTCAGTGGCAGCTCCCACCCCACAGCAGGACCAAACCTGGACCCAGGGCTCACTGACAACCCCCAGCGATGCTGAGGGCAGGAAGAACATGATCCACATCCCGTTCCCAGCTCCTGCCCATTCCCAGGTGGCGGAGAACAGAGCCTCAGGAAGGAGGAAAACCAAGTTCATTTCTCCTTGATCCCTTTCTGCTGCCCTGTTTTCAGCTCCTTTGTGAGCCAGCTTCATCCTCAGATCCCAAAGGAGCACTCTCATCCCAAAGGAGCCCTCTCATCCCAAAGAAGCCTCCTTATCCCGAAGGAGCCCCAATCCCAGCACCAAGAGCTGATCCTTCCCGAAACAGGGAAGAGCTCCCCTGCTCCCCACAGACCTCAGGCAGGATCCCCTCAGACAGGATCGGGATCAGACACCGGGATACCCCGGGAAGGTGGGAGCTGAAGCCCATCCCAGTGCTGGGAGCCCCCAGTTTCCCCCCCCCCCTTCACACTGGAGATCCCAGGAAACACTGGGTCACGATTCCTGTGTTCCACAATTCCCACAGGGAAATCCAGCTCTAGCCCAGTTATCTGAGGAGCTCTGCTCTTTGCATCCTCAGGGCCCCATTGCCAGGCTCCAATCCTTACCGTATGGATGAGCTGATCCCTGTTTTCCTGCCCCGATCCCGGGCAGCACCAGGCTCCACTCCCCACGTTCCAAAAGGAAAACCCGCAACGCCGCTCTTCCCTCTGCCACCCTTTAACCATTCCCTTCCCTCCCTGGAAAGCTGGATCCCAAAAGGGATTCAGGCTCTTGTGCTCCAGGAAGCTGGGAGCAGCCACGTGGAGCAGGATCAGGCACCTCGGGATCCTCTGGGATCAGAGGGGATCCTTGGGGGAAGGAGGAACTTTACCAGGGTGGGCAGCATGTCCTGGGATTCCCAGGCCGCCTGCGCTCATCCCATTGGATCCAATGCACTTCCTCCCTGCTGAGCTGGGTTCACTCTAATCCCACTCTTATCCCAAGCAAAGGTGTTTCCCATCCCAGAGATAAGAACAAATCCCACCAAAGCGCCCGGGCCGGGTTCCTGCAGGACACCAGATAAGCTTCATCCCTATCAGTGTCCCAGCGTTCCCTACGGACACCGGGGCTGTGATCCCAGCACAGCTGATCCCAGCAGGCTGGTATCCAGGGAAGCTCCATCCATGCATCCATCTCCTGCTCTTCCAAGATCCAGGGGTGAACTCCCAACTACCTCCAGGGCAACGACACAAGGGGGAGCAGCTTCCAGAGGGATAAGAAACCTGGAAAGGGGCTTTGGATACGGGATGGAGGGACAGGACAAAGGGAATGCCAGAGGGGAGACTGGGATGGGATGGGAGGAGGAATCCTCCCCGTGAGGGTGGTGGGACATGGAATGGCTTCAATGGAGAAGGTCTGGATGCTCCATCCCTGTTCGAGGGAGCAACCTGGTCCAGCGGATGGCTTAATCCCAATGGATGAGCCTGAGCATCCCAAATCCATCAGGATCCCAAAGGAGCCAACGCAACACCTACCAGAGATGTAGGATCGCCCGTTACAGTCTTCGATATCCATCTTGAAGGGATTTGGCTGGAATGGAAAGCAGAGCACGGTCATCTCCCGCCCTCTGGGACACATGGAATCACCCCAGGGAAGGGGAATGTGCCCAGCTCCCCCAGGATAAGGCTTTCATTCGGCTTCAATCCCAAACCAGCCCCGTTTTCCAAGCAGGAATGGGGCTCAAGCAGCACTTGAGGGGTTGGAAATGCAGGAGAACACCTAAAGCCAGTGAGGATTTGTGTCCTTGGGAAGGGAAAACCAACGGGATCCGGAGCCACAAGAGATGGAGACACCGGGATACAGACACCGGGATACTGAGCCCTCGACCCGCTCCCGATCCACAACTAAAAGGTGCCTCATATCCCGGGCACGGAGGGAATCCAACCAGGATTCAGGAGCCGCATCCTGGAACACCGGCACCGTTCCCTTCCCTTCCCTGCCATCAGAAGGAAAGGGAGCATTCCAGAGTTCCCTTTCCCACTGTTAACTTCATGGGATGAAGTAACTGAGGCTGGAACCAAAGCAGCCCCTCACTGATCCCTACGGAGAAGAGGCCTGGCAGACCCGGAGCAGGGCCAAACCCCCACACTCCAGGAGCACATCCCTGTCTCTGGCCTTTCTTCCCGACTTTCCGGAGCAATCATCCCATTGGGAATGCGGCGCTGGAAGTAGAGCAGAGGGAGTGCCTGAAATGAGGCCTTTTCCCTATGGAAAAGAAATCAAAGGCCTCAGAATTAGCCCAGATGAAGAAAGCTCCATCCCGGTATCCCGGTGGGATGCGCCTTGGGAATGTCCTTTGAGCAGCGAGAGGCTGCAGCCGTGGCCAGGAACATCCCAGAAATGGGAATTCTCCCTGCTCCCGAGCTTCTGCCCCTCTGCCCCGAGGTCTGGATCCGGTTGGAAGCAGAGTGGGATGAGCCGGAGCTCGGGATGGGCGCTCGGAGCCGTCCGCAGGGGAAGGATTAGTCAGGGCTGGAAAGTGGCTTCATCCCAGTTCCAGGCTTTCCCAACAGGAGGAGGCTTTTTCCACCCCTGAGGAATGAAGCGGCTGCTCTGAACGCCGGGAATGCTGCAGGAGCCAGTGCGGGGACCTTCCAAAGGGATGGTGATGGGATGTGACGCCGCGGCCGAGGAGGGACCATTCCGAGCCAAGCAGTGGGAATATTCCCAGAGAAATTCCCAGCTCCCAGACAGCCAAACCCAAGCGCAGGGTGCCCCGGTTATCCACGGGATGCCATATCCCACAGAACAGCCCCATTCCCCTGGGAATGTGCTCCGGTTATCCACGGGATGCCATATCCCACAGAACAGCCCCATTCCCCTGGGAATGTGCTCCGGTTATCCACGGGATGCCATATCCCACAGAACAGCCCCATTCCCCTGGGAATGTGCTCCGGTTATCCACGGGATGCCATATCCCACAGAACAGCCCCATTCCCCTGGGAATGTGCTCCGGTTATCCACGGGATGCCATATCCCACAGAACAGCCCCATTCCCCTGGGAAGTGGGCAAATCCGGCTGCAATTCCCGACCTTCCTACAAAGGGAAAGGGGGCTGAGAGAGGGAACCCCCCTGAGGGTGCGGATCAGGCGGCAAAGCGGGAATGGGATTCCTCAGCCCCATTCACTGCTCCCGGCTGGAACAGCGCTGGATCCATGGATACCCCCGGCTTTGGAAGGCAGCTGCTGGAAACGGCACGGATTTGGATCCCAAAGCAATGCAGGGACCGTTTCCTGCGGGGCTTTGCCCCGTTGTGTCCGTAGGAAGGAAGCTCCCGCTCCTGCCCGTTCCGGGATGGACGGATCCCGGCAGAGACGCGCTGGATCCTCGACGCTCCCGAGCTCTGCAATGGATCCTCCTGGGGCTCAGCCCCGATCCCGCGGTCCCCATCGGGAGCAGCGCCCGATCCCGAGCTCCCTCGAGTCCGTGGGAGCAGAAGCCGGGATGAATCCCGGCCGCGGGACGCACCCAGGGTCCGGATGCAGCGGGAACGAGCTCACGGGGCAGCCTCTTCCCCTCGCGCCCCCCTCATCCCGTGGGGACGAGATCCCGCACGGAGCAACCGGGAGCAAGGACCCGGCTCCAGCCCCCAGGGCACCGGGACCGCATCCAGGAGCATCCAGCGCCGGGAAAACCCCTCCCGGAGCGGGAAGCACCGGGAAGCGGCTCCCCCCGTTCCCAAGGGGCCATTCCCTGTCCCCCCCATCCCAACCCCGTACCCCGGGGGGGGGGCAGGACACGACCCAACCCCATCCCCGAATTCCATTGGGATCCCGCTCCCCCCCATGTCCCGGAGCCCCCCCATGGTTGAGCCCATTCATCCCAACGGGGGGGGGGGGGGGTTTTTAAATCCCCCCCAAACGGGGGCAGATTTGGGCCCCCCCCCCCAATGGACGCCCCCAACCCGGAGCTGCCCCCCCCCAACCCCCCCCCCCCCCCCCCCCCCCCCCGCCCCCCCCCGCCCCCGCTCTCACCGGCGGGTGGGGGCAGGGCCCCCCCGGTTCCGCCCGGGCCGCGGGGGGGGGTCACGGGCGCGGCGGCGGCGGCGGCTCCACCTGAGCAGGGCCCGGGCCCCCCCCCGCGCCCGCCCGCCCGCCCCGAGCCACTTCCGGCCCCCGCCGCAGCCAGGCCGCGCAGCCGAGCGCCGATGCTGTCGAGCCGCCGCCGGGAGGGGGGCGACGCGGCCGCCATGGGCTAACACGGGGGGGGGGGGGGAGAGCAGTCGAGCGCCGATGAATCGAGCGGTGAACAGGGGAGGGCAGAGGAGCGCCGAGTGGGGAGGGGGGGAGCGGGGAGAGCCGAGAGCATCGATGGGCCCCGCGGGTTGGAGCAATAATCGATAGCCGATAACGGAGAGGCGATAACCGATACGGCGGGGACGGGCTCACGGCACAACGAGAGCCCCCCAAGGGGAGGCTGCAGGGTTCTATAGGTCCGGGGGGGTCCCATAGGGCCATGGGGTTGTATGGGGAAAGGGAGCTGTACAGGCACAGGAGGTCCTGTAAGGTCAGGGGGGTTATGTAAGGTCAGGGGGGTTATGCCGGGTCACAGGGTTCCATGGGGTTACAGGTCCCACAGGGTCAGGGGGATACATGGGATCACCGGGGTCCCATAGGGTCAGTGTTATATAGGGTCAGGGTTACATAGGGTCAGAGAGCCCCGTAAGGTCAGAGAGTCCCATAGGGTCAGGGGTCCCACAGGATGAGTGTCCCACAGCACCAGTGGCTTACACAGGATCCCAGTGAGACCCAGGTCACCTGGCGACAAAAAGGTCCCTCTGCTGTGGGACCACTGGGCTGGGGGGGGTCTCCCAGACCCACCCCCTGTATCCCACCCCATCCATCCCATCCCACCCCCTGTATCCCACCCCATCCATCCCATCCCATCCCACCCCCTGTATCCCATCTCATCACATCCCACCCCATCCATCCCATCCCATCTGCTCCCATCCCACCCCATCCATCCCATCCCACCCCCTGTATCCCACCCCATCCATCCCACCCCATCTGTTCCCATCCCACCCCATCCATCCCATCCCATCCTGTCCCCGCTCTGCCCCCGGAACCTCCGAGTCCATAAAAGCTTCACAATCTTTATGGAGCCACTTTCACACGTCGGGGGCCATAAACGGCCGCGACCTTCGCTCCGCGGCACGGGGCAGGAGGGGAGGGGGGGGGAGCCGCAGCGGCTCAGCGGGTGACGGTGACCCGGACGCGGTGCCAGGCGTTGCTGAGGACCCCGCGCAGGTTCCAGATGGGCGCCACGGTGTCGGGCTGGACGTTGTAGCTCCCGTCCACGGCCTTGCACACGATCTCCAGCTCCGCGCCCGCCGCCACCGGCGCCCGCAGCTCCCAAAGCCTCCAAGCCCAGGCGCGACCCAGCTCTTGGCGCTCGCCCTCCAAGTTCGCCACGCGCCAGCTGCGGCCCCCGTCCAGGGACACGTCCACCCGCACCACGTCGCGCCCGCCGCCGCTCCACGCGTACCCCTTCACCGTCAGCTCCCCCGGCGGCACGGCCGCGCCGGGGCGCGGGTGGGTGATGGCCGATTGCACCGGCAGCTCCTGGATGGCGGGCGCCGCGCTGTAATCCACCGAGTCCCAGTCCACGCAGGGCGAGAAGCCCTTGTAGTCGTTCTGCTGCCAGTGGCTGGGGCTCTCGGCCGCGCTCACCGCCACCCGCGCCAACCACTTGACGCTGCGGGCGCCCACCACGCCGGGCACCACGACGCGCACGGGGAAGCCGTGGTCGCGGGGCAGCTCCTCGCCGTTCATCTCGTAGGCGAGCAGGACGTCGGCGCCGGTGCTGATGGCGCGGCCGTAGGGGATGGAGGCGCCGTAGGGAGCCCCGCCGGGGCCGGCGTCGAGCCCCTCGAAGCACACGTGCCACTCGCCGGCACGCTCCTCGCCGAAGCCGGCCTGGAGCAGCACGTCCCGGAGCCGCGCTCCCCCCCAGCGCGCGGTGCCGATGGCGCCGATGTCCCAGGGCAGGCCCTGGACGGGGCGCACGCGGCTCATCTCGGAGCGCCGGTTCCCGGCGCACTGCAGCGTCGCCGTCACCTCGTGCTTGGGGAAGCGGCTCCGCAGCTCCGACAGCGACAGCGCCAGGACCCGGCCCTCCGGGCCCTCCACGCGCAGCCGGTACGAGGCCGGGTCCACCGCCGGCACCGGGAGGTGGTTCCGGGTGAAGAAGAGCTCGTTGGGGGTCAGGAAGCGCTCGGTCAGCAGCTCCGCGGGGGTCTCGGCGTTGAACGGCTTCCGGCTGCTGATGCGCAGCCCCGGGTGCCGAGGCGGGTCCCCGGCGAACGGGTCCTGAGCGGCGGCGGGGTCCGGGGGGGGCTCGTCGGGGCTGAGCTCCCCCACCTTGAACTCCCGCAGCAGCTCCCGGACGTGGGGCTCGTTGTGGACGGCGTAAAGGGCCCAGAAGGGCTCCAGGGCGCCCCCGGCCGCCAGCAGCAGCTTCTCGGCGCCGCCGGGGTGAAGCTCCACGAAGTCGGTGACATCGAAGACGTCGGTGCCGTGCGTGACCCAGACGCGGTCCTGGGGGGAGCGGTGCCTCCCCACCTCCTCCCGTGTGTACCGGGGGTACCGGCGGCTCGGGGGCGCCTGCGCCGCCTGCGCGACCTGCGGGACCCCATCAGTGCCCGGGGCCGCCCCCGTTCCGCCGGTGCGCGCCTCCCCCCACCCCCCCGGTGCCCCCTCGCTACTCACCCTCCGCCGTCGCTCCCCATAGGCCAGCGCAGCTCCGAGGCCCAGCAGCGCCGCCAGCACCGTAGCCGCCCCCCGCCGGCCCCCCGCGGCCGGGTTACCGGGGGTGAAGCGGGAGCAGCCGCGGCGGGGCAGCGGGAGCCTGCGGGAGGAACGGGGCTAGGACCGGCAACGGGGAAAGGGGGCACCGAGGAGAAAGGGGGGGGGTCCCGACGGGGCGGGTCCTACCTGTGCCCGGCGGCGATAGCGGCAGCGCGGAGCAGCAGCATCGCAGCGGGACCTGCACGGGAGACAGCGGCTGGGGCGGGCACCGGGCATCGCTCGACCGGGAACCGGCCCCGAGGGGAGCGGGCAGCGGGGACCCCCGCCGGGCATCCCTCCCTCCTCCCGCCCCTTCGCTCCGGTGCCCCCCCGGGTCCCGTCCCGGACCCGCCGCGAACCTGCGTAGCAATTTCAGTTGCGCGACGTCCTGCGCAGCGCTGCCCCTTTAAGAGACGAGAGGTGGGCGTGGCCTCCGGTGAAACCACGCCCCTTAGGGTGAGGTGGGCGTAGCCAAGCAGCTCCGGGGGTCCCACTGGTGTGGGGGGGGGCGCGCTTAAAAGGGCAACAGCAGCGCGGCTTAAAGGGGCAACGCACTTAAAGGGGCCGCGGCACCTCCCGGTGGGCAGCGGCGGTCGGTGCCGTTGTTGACCGGAGCCGCCGCCCCGCTGGGCTCCGCGATAAGCGTTATCGGGACAGGACCGGCGACGGCAGGCGGCGGAGCCCCGCATCCCGCCCTGGGCACACACAGGCGGGGTGGGTCGAGCCCCGTTGGCTCCCGTGGGCTGGGTTTTACGTCCATGAACGGCGTGGGGAAAGGAGGGGCCGAGCTCGAGTCTCAAGGTTGTTATTGAACCGCGATGGAGGCGCTCCCTCGAAGCCAAAATCATTATAATTATAATAAGAATGATCAGGAAAGGGGATGGGGGGGGGGGGGAAGCTGCAGCGTGACCCCAAACCAGGACACAGTGGGGGAAGAAAGAGGGTGCAAAAATAGGGACCCCTGCAATAGGGGGCTTCATACGAGACGGGTCCCTCTGCCCCACAGCCATGGGTAGGGTGGGCCCCCCCATGCCGTGTGCAGCCTGAGCCCACGGGGAGAGCAGGAGCTGGCCCCTGGGGTGAGCCCCATTGGGGTGTCTCAATGGGGCCCTTTTGGCTGCTGGGACCTGGGAGCATCCCAATGCTCCGCAGAGTTCCTGCAGCTGGGAATGCTCCAGGAGAAGCCAAACCCTGGGGGCTCCGAGTGGGGGGGGGGGGGTCCCAAAGCGAACCCAAACCCCACCAAGGTGCATCCGAAGGGGACGTTTCCGTGACTAAAGTGCAAACCGGAGACGCCGGCACCGGCTGGGGAGGAACCGTGGGGAGAGCCGGGGCGGGGGGGGGGGCTCCTCATGGCCCCATCACCGCGGCGTTCCCATCCTCCGGCCAGAGCCGGGAATCAAGGCCACCCATAGGAGGAAGCGAGGGCGCTGCAGCTTCCCTCCCTCCACATCGAGGCAAAGAGGAGGAAGAGGAAAAAGGGATGGGGGGGGGGGGGGGAGGAGAATAATAAAAATAAGGAAAATCCAACAGAAATCCATGAAAGACCCCATGGAAATTCCCGCATTCCCGCAGCTGGGAAGCTCCAGAAGGAGGGAGCCGGCGGGAGCTCGGGTCGCTGCGGGCACCTATGATACAAAGTGAGGAAGAGTCTGGATTCCCATCCCAAGTCCGATCCGCAGCCGACGGAGCTCCCGGGAGCAGCGGCGGTGGAAGCGGCTCAAAGTGTGGTGAGGGGCACGGTGGGGCCTGGTGGTGGTGGTGGGGGCGCCGGGGGGGGGGCGTGGATGGAGAATGGGGGTCCCGGCTCGGCCTCAGTTGCTACAACACTGGCTCCTGTGCTGCTGGCTCTGCTCGTGCAGGTCCACGCCGCGGCCCCGGCCGCCGGCCCCGCTCGTGCTCTGGGGATCGCTCTTTGGCAGCTTCTTGGCTGGAACGGGAAGGAGGAAGAGGAGGTGATGGCGCCTGGGAGGGGGTCCAGAGGCCACGGGGATGGGCTCCCATTGAGTGGCAAAGAGGGGGGGGGGACGCAGGGGATGCAGGGGTGGGCCCCGATGCATCAGAACCATGGAATGGGTTGGAAAACATCAAATGGGTTGGGTTGGAAATCATCAATGGGTTGGAAGTCATGGAATGGGTTGGGTTGGAAGCTATGGAATGAGCTGAGCTGGAAATCATGGAATGGTTTGGGTCGGAAAACACAAAATGGCGTGGGTTGGAAATCATGGAATGGGTTTGGTTGGAAATCAGGGCATGCGTTGGGCTGGAAATCACGGAATGGGTTGGGTTGGAAGTCATGGAATGGGTTGGAAGTCATGGAATGGGTTGGAAGTCATGGAATAGGCTGAGTTGGAAATCATGGAATTCATTGGGTTGGAAGTGACCTTAAAGCTCATTCAGTTCCAACCCCTGCCATGGGCAGGGACACCTTCCACTAGAGCAGCTTGCTCCAAGCCCCTGTGCCCAACCCGGCCTTGAAGAGTGATGGGGAATCCAAACCTTCCCCATTCAACCCATTCCATGTCCCACCACCCTCACAGGGCAAAACTTCCTCCTCAGATCCCACCTCCATCTCCCCTCTGGCAGGTTAAAGCCATTCCCTTTGTCCTGCCCCTCCATCCTTCATCCAAAGACCCTCTCCTGGTTTCCTGCCCAGCTCAGCCTGTCTCTACAGCATCATCCCCACCTTCCCATCCCAACATCCCTGCATCCCTGCGGCTCCCCTCCGCTCACCGATGGCCAGGAAGAGGTCATTGACGTTCATCGCCGTCTTGGCCGACGTCTCCATGAACAAGAGGCTGTTGTCATCTGCGTACGCCTGAGCCTCCTGAAACGCACCCATGGGAGGCGTGAGGCTCCAGCAGCACCCAGTGGGGACGGGGCTGGGGACGGGTGGTGGCACCCAGCACCCCCTCACCTCGTACTCCACCATGCGCTTGCTGGCCAGGTCGGCTTTGTTGCCGGCCAGGGCGATGACGATGCTGGGGCTCGCCTGGCGCTGCAGCTCCTTCACCCATGTCTTGGCCCGCGCAAACGTTTCCTAGGAGCAGAGAGGGGACCCAGGGCTCATCCCGGGGGGGGGCTCAGAGGGACCCCCATTGAGGAAACAGCCCCCAGCACCCCCCCCCCAAAGCTCCCTGATGGGGGCCCTACCTGGTTGGTGATATCATAGACCACGATGGCGGCCTGGGCCCCCCGGTAGTACATGGGGGCCAGGCTGTGGTACCGCTCCTGCCCGGCTGTATCCCAGATCTCGAACTTGACCGTTGTGTCATCCAGGCAGACGGATTGTGTGAGGAATGCCGCTGTCCGGATGGGTAACGGCGTCAGTGCCGTTATCCCAGGGCATCCCAAACCCCACCACGGCTCCCCCTGCATCACACTAGCAGAGCATCCCCTGCATCCCAAACCCAACCACAGCTCCCCTGCATCCCAAACCCAACCAGAGCATCCCCTGCATCCCAAACCCAACCAGAGCATCCCCTGCATCCCAAACCCAACCAGAGCATCCCCTGCATCCCAAACCCAACCACAGCTCCCCTGCATCCCAAACCCAACCAGAGCATCCCCTGCATCCCAAACCCAACCAGAGCATCCCCTGCATCCCAAGCCCAACCAGAGCATCCCCAGCATCCCAACCTCAACCAGAGCTCCCCCTGCATCCCAAATCCAACCAGAGCATCCCCTGCATCCCAAATCCAACCACAGCATTCTGTGCATCCTCAACCCAGCCACAGCATTCCCTGCATCCCAAACCCCACCAGAGCATCCCTTACATCCCAAACCCAATCACACCTCTCCCTGCATCCCAAACCCAACCAGAGCATCCCCTGCATCCCAAACCCCACCGGAGCATCCCCAGTATCCCAACCTCAACCAGAGCATCCCCTGCATCCCAGCCCCAACCATAGCATTCCCTGCATCCCAAACCCCACCAGAGCATCCCCTGCATCCCAAACCCAACCAGAGCATCCCCAGCACCCCAAACCCAACCAGAGCATCCCCTGCATCCCAAATCCAACCAGAGCATCCCAAATCCAACCAGAGCATCCCCTGCATCCTAAATCCAACCAGAGCATCCCCAGCACCCCAAACCCCACCAGAGCTGGGCGCAGGGGCTCAGGCTCCTAGGGAATGGGAGCCGGGACCAGGATCCCGACTCACCTCCAATGGTGCTCTCCTGGTACTCGTGGAACTGGCCCTTGACGAAGCGCAGCACCAGGCTGGATTTGCCCACGGCCGACTCCCCCAGCAGCACCAGTTTGAACTGACAGATCTTCCCGGCTTGGGACTGCCCGTTCGGCCTGGCGGCGCCTCGGCTGCTCATGGCCCCCGCTTCGCTGGGAATGCCGCGGGGTGTCCGTGCGGGAAGGGTCCGCTCGCTCCTCCTGCAAGGAGGGAAGAGCCGTCGGGACCTGGGATCTCTCCCCCCCCCCCCGCCCCGGCTCCTCCGTTTCCAAAGGGGTCGAGCGGAGCGGATCCAGGAAGCCGGGATCCTCGCAGCGAGGAGGCTGGGAGTGAGTCAGCAGCGCTGCGGCGCTGCCGGGCACGGCGCTGGAGACCGGGAGCCAGGAGGAAAGGGATGGGAACAGCTCCCGGCTCTGCCCCGGCATTCCTCAGCGCTGGAATGGGGGGGGGCCGTTCCCCCCGTTTGTGCTCGGGCACTGTGAATGCTGCGGCTTCCCAAGGGAAGGAGGAGGAAGCAGATGGGGGGGGTTCCATTGGGAATGATCTCGCTCATAACATTCCAGTGGGAGCAGAGGTTTGGGAGCGCTCGATAAGGCCAGACCCAAGCGGGAAGTTGGAGGATGCCGGTTCCCCTTCCCCATCCGCCTCAAGGGGCTGCTCTAACCCGGCAGGAAACCCTCCCTGACCCCGGCACGCACAGCATGGAGCATCCCTGGATCCACCGGGAGCAGCGGGATCCCCCTCAGGCACAGCACAGGGAATGCCACTGCCCTGCTCCGGCAGGAATCCTGCCCGTCTGATCCATAAAGCATCGGGAATACACACGGATGAGGTTCGGGATCACTCCGGGCCAAGTGTTCCTCAGGGGCTGAGGGTTTCCCAGTGTTTTAAGGGCTCGGAGCAGATCCGGGATACAGGGAACAGCACCGGGAGCATCCCGGCTCCATCGCCCTCACAGCACATGGAGGGATCCAACCGGCAGCGCACCAGGAGCGGCCGCCCCGTCCCGGTGCCCATGGAGGGGCCAGCTCCGGAATCCGCTCTGGGAATGGATCCACCTCTCCAAGGCTGATCCCACTTCCTTCAGGGAAGGGGCTGGATCCTTCCTTTCCCTCCCAGGATGATTCTGGGAGCAGCCCCATCCACATCATCCCACCTCCACCGCTCGCTCCATGCGGGTTTCCAACACCAGATCCCATCCTCCCGGAATGGATCCCAGGCTATTCCTAAGGGACGAGCTGCCAGGCCTGGGATGGGAATGGTCGCTGGCCACTGGCACAGCCCCACAGCGCCTTTTCCAGCCCTCTGGAACCACACGGATCCAGACCCTCCCATCCACCCTTCGATGCATCCCACCGGGATTAAGGAAGCTCCAACCGGGGCACCTCAGCCCCGGGATCAGCAGCATTCCCGGGACGGCCCGCATGGATCATCCCATCCCAACGGGATCCCGGCGGCACCGGGTCACGGCGTCACCGCGTCCCCCCCCCCCCGCCCCGGCCAAGCGGCTTCCCCGTTGCCGCTATCACCGCTCCTATGCCCGGTACCGGGGGCGGCGGGGGCCGGAGCAAACCAGAGCCACGAAGCCCTCACCGTGGGGTTCAATGAAGGGACCCGGTTCCGGACCCCCCCCCCCGGTACCCCGGAATGGATCCTCCCGCTGCGGGGTGGGGGGGTGCGAACAGGTCCCGGTGCCGCGGCCCCCCCCAGCCCGGGACACGGAGCTCCCGTACCCCCCCCCCGGGTCCCGGTGCCCCCCCCCCGGTACCTCAGCGCCCGGCCCGGCCCTCCCGTCGCGGCCCCGGAGCGCAC
>NW_026636311.1:0-223 GCF_028554395.1 Pezoporus wallicus | reverse complement strand
AGCACAGTGAGCACAGCACGAACGTTTGGCCTCTGCTCCCACAGCAGAAGAGCCAGGATTGAAAGCTGGTGCTGGACCTGTTCAGCACACAATCCCCTTTACATTGGTGCCTCCATCGTTGCTTTCACTGCTAACACTCATACAGGAAAAGCATTTGAATAGAATCCGTCCAGAGCCTGCTCCCTGCTGGCAGCAACACAGCACAGAATGAAGAGTGGCATCT